>NC_056739.1:552084296-552096796 GCF_019279795.1 Protopterus annectens
CAGCAGCCCTGCAAGAGGCCTCCAAGGAATCAAAACCACACTGCAAAGTATGTTTTCCAACTTAAGCTGAACGCAATAAATCCTGCAACTCTATTTTCCATACAGTCAGAAATCAACATAATTTTCTGTTTAAGTAAACCCATGATATGCTGTTGATATTTAAGCATATGAAATTGACAGTTTAAAGCCCTGATTGCCAAGGCTGCAGACGTGTAAACCTTCTTACCCAATCTATGCAGTGCCCTGGAATCTCTAGCAGAAGAGGTAGGATTTTTAGCAGCAGAGGTCTTAACGCCCTTGGGACCCTGAGAAATGGTTTCAGGGTCAGCAGTAAGGTTTTTAAAAAGGAATTTGTGGGTGTCAGGAACCCTGTAATATCTGTCTGGCTTACTAGGAGCCGGAGGCAGGGAATCAGGAGTCATACTGGACCACTTAGGAGGGGGATGGGTACCCCTGATCAAGGTAATTAAATCCTCAGCCATTTTTATCATTTGTTTTTTAGGCATTGGGGCTTGTGCATGTAGCCCAAGCATCGGTTTTTCAGACATAGTAGTAGTTTTTGGCCTTAGTTTTGAAGATGGCGTCAGTTTAATATATAAATCTTTAGGCCTGAAAACACCCTCAGAAGCCGGTGCCTGCTAGGTGGATCCGGACCCACCTAAGGTAGAGGCATCCGCGGGTTCAATACTTAAAGTATCTCGCAGCATAACGGACTCCGAATGGGTCTCAGTAGAGGCCTGCGAATCAAAAGTAGCGGGCATCAGGGGCTGCAAAAGCGCCTCACTGAGTACCAGCAAACCGGCGACTGGCTTAGGAGAAGCTTAGTCAGTTTTGGACCTCGGCAGTCTGTCTCTTTTTCTTTGCGTTTAAGTATTCTGGTAGTCAGATTGCTAACCGACGACATTTCTGGATAGTTAAATCTCGAGCCAAAATATTTAGAAGCAAAAATATACTGTTTAATAGTGCGTTGATTAAATTTAGCCCAAAACCGACAGCAAGGCAAGTTGTGGTCAGGGCCTAGGCAAGGAATACAGTACAAATTAAAATACTTATGAGGTATTTGCTTCCCAAAAGTAATACAATTATTAACTTTTACTGACATCGGTAAGGAGCAAGAAAAAATTTCCCTAACGGGGTACTTAGCTTTTAGTTGAAGACTTCTGTTCTGAAACTCGAAAATGGAAATTTCAGGAGTCTGCCGACCGGCACTTACGAGCTGCTTCTGCTTCGGGCACCGCACGGCAAGAAAAACTGATGTAATGGCATCGGCTGTATGTTTTATACCCCCGATGTCATGGAAGAAGGGACAGCAGCTGACGCAGGACCCAAGACTTTGTTAATCAGGCTGACTGAGGGCAACCTGCCAGCAGATTACCCAAATGTAATAACTGCAACAGTAAAACATGAAGAACATAAAGGAGGATCAAGGTGGTAAACCACCTTTGGTCTTGGGCCATTAGGAAAGGGAAGTCTCTCTGTGCTGTGCTTGGATTTAAAGACAGACTGATATGGATTAAAGAGTTTGTCTTGTATAGGAATGCATGTCTGCATATGCTCTTCCTTAATAATCTTACCTACAAAAGAAAAATGAGAGAATGGGTGGTAATGTTTCAACAGGTTGAGATCCAAAGAATCCTAAAAAACAGGGCTAATCTTGTCTGTGTAAACACACAGGATAAAGGCTAGGAGCTCTTCCTGTAGTACAGGGTTTGAATCCTTCAGACTCCATTTGCCCACTTAGCAACTCTGAGCATGTCTTAGACAGCAAACCCTAACCACGTCTAAGAAGGGATTTCTGTGCGCAGTGGGCTTTACCCAACTAACAAAACAAAATATACTGACCTTAAAAAAATATATAAAACCCCACAATCTCAGTGAGAACAGAATATGAAAAATGGGTTTAGTGAAGCAAGACAATCCTTTAGTAGATCCCAGTTAATATGACAAGGTTTTTATCAGATTAACTGAGATCAAGACAGAGCACCCAGTAGATATGGTGCAATAATGGAGCCATGCTCATAACCTTCTCAAAAATCAATGTAATGCAACTCAGCCATGCAAAAGTCTTGAACATTTACATTCGACAAACAAACTTTCCCCGGGATGCATCATGAGAAGACTGCCTGGTCTTTGCAACCTTTTCTGCACAAAGCCTGAAAAGTCTTTCCAATGACAGGAAGAAATATAAAGACAAGCTGGGTTGTGAATCCTATCGTTCAAAGAACAGTTGCTAGATGCTGAACAAATTTCAGACAGGGAAAAAAAACAGCCTGCTTGCATAAGATTCTGGTTAGGTACACAGAATTGTGCAGCTAATGTAAGCTTGTTTTCAATTAGGCAATACCTTTGCCATGTGTGCTCCATTTACTATCCCAGTCCAATACTACAAAAGCAGTACATCTAGGATGCATACCAACAAAGGTAATGAAATCTCAGCATGGCCATACTATGGCTTGTGAGAAAGTCATCTGTTTCACCAGCATTAACCTTCCTGCAGCCGATCTATTAATATGACACTAACTAGCTGAAGATTCAACCTACAGAGGAACAGGTGACAGTTCATGGGACAGGCTTCACCAAGTCCTTTGTTTCAGTCCAAGTTATTACAACAAAAGTCCAAAAAGTATCTAATATTAGGTGTATAGCAGCGGAAAATTCCTAAGTAAAGCTTCTAGACTGTGAAGTCCCACAATGAGTTCACTCATTACAGACCTAGGTAATGAAATCTTCCAGAATCTAGCATTTAGGACTTTCATGCGCAAGGTCAATAAGACCAAAGAACTCCAACTAAAATGGTCCTAGGTGACCAGGCAGACAGTCCTCAAAGTGGAAACTGCACTTCACTCCTGCTCCATGATGTTCTTGACAGGGATGCGGACACTAACATTCAACAAGATCATTCAATTTCAACTATAAAACAAATGGCTGCATTAGTAATTTCTAACCAAAGCTTTTAAGCCTTTAAACTCAAAGACTGAAGGAATGGTAAAAACAAATGCAGCCAAACACCGGCAAATCAAGTCTGTGATAAATGTCAGATTGACTGTACACAGCTGACAGCCCAACCTTGCTGGTGGCTGAAGTCAAAGCCAAATCAACAGCAGCAGCTGTGCCAGGACTGTACCTACTGAACCACATCAGCTATTTTTATTACTCAGTTCATCCTCTCAACGTAATCCCATGCATCTCACCCCTCCATTTTATTACTCAGTACATATTCCCTCATTATAATCCCCAACACGTCACCCTCCCCATTTTATTACTCAGTACATCCTCTCAACGTAATACCATGCATCTCACCCCCTATTTTATTACTCAGTACATCCCTCCCTTAACCTAAACTGTGAACATGCCTCCCCCATGATAATTCTCAATCCACTTTATCATCTTATCTGACTCCTCCACCATTACATTAAACCTCTAGAGATTTTCCATTACTCTTGATAAACACTAAATTATACCAGGACTTCAGCAAGGCCTCTATCATGGCTGAAGGTCTGTCCTGATGTTAAGGTACCAAGACACAATCTGTCAGACATACCAGGAACCCTACTTGCATCATCCTGTAAATGTTGCTGGCTTTCAAAAAATGAACTTTGGACAATTTTCCATGGTTACATCTCACATACAACAAAGACTCTGTTCTAGAAGGTCCGAAACCACAACAGCGAGACTCTCTAGTTCACGGATACCGCTCCAGCCTCAAAAGGTGGAATAAACAGTTATACCAAAGATCTAGTTTGTTAAGTTGCTAACTTCCAAAACAAGAGTCAAGACAATGCATTGTTCCCCTTTCAGTTAGGTTACTCAGCAATTTTAGTACATTCCTGTCTGTTCATTAGAAATGCATGTTAGTGTCACCTTCCTCCTATGTAATCTTTTTTTCCTGCAATCCCTGACAAAGAATGAAACGTACCTCCTCAGCAGCTAAGCTTATACCTGTGAAGCCACTTTCAGTATATCCCCTCACTTCCTACTTTCAAAAGGGTTAAGCCCATTCTTGCCACTTTTTGGGCTTAGAGCAACAAAAATCATTCTATCAAGTAACTTTTCATCCTCACTTTAGATTTTCCCATTATAAAATCATTATTTTCATTTTGCCTTTTTTTAATCAAGAGACCCCACTCACTAAAAAAAAAAAAAAAAATAACCATTTTACCTTTAAGGACTCATTCCCTTCTTCCTAAACTAGAATAACTTCATCCTCCACTGATGTATCTACTATGTAATGACTTTCTGGCCTGCATGCCATATCTCTGATTTTAGGCCACATCACAATTCTTCCACAGAATTCTAATCCCTCTTGAACTAAGACCAATTCTGTGATCCACCTCAACAGCCATGTAGACCAGACAAAATTTCAACTCCCTCATCCTCTGTTCAAGTGAAAGATGTTGATGCCATCCACATTTCACAACTTATCTAGTGTGTGTGATCTTATAGCAGCTACAGAATTAAAGGGGCTTTGCCCCCACTTCACTCACAGCTGATGTCTTGGTTTAAAATGGTGAAGAGAGGCAAGTATGAATTACTTATCAGTCAACTTCACAACTCATTCTTATACACAGAGGTCTAATAATGATCCCTGACCAGTGCCTTCAACTTCATCTTCAAGAATGTCATAAATTATGTTACTTATTTCAACATGCCCAGTTACAGGTACACAGATTAAGTTCAACTTGACTGATACCTTTTCACCATCCTGGAAAATCGATGACTAGGCAGAGGATCATTTTATATATAGAGTGATTGCACCTCCTCCCTCCTTAAACTTTCAGTAGGGTTACTCCCACTTTTCTGGCAGAGGTTGGGACTTTCAACTCCCAACAGTACAGACTGACAGTTACCACTATCAATCATTTGTCCACTCTCTAAATAAACTGCTTCAGGTCTGCAGATTTCCACTATCCCCACACATAGTGGACAAAGAAAGGAAAGTAACGCATTAAAGCAAAGCACAAAGATAAATAGTCATGTTCTGCACAGATCAGCAGTGTTTTGCTGCTACTGACAACATCCTTAACACATGAAAAACGTAACTGCTGTAGACATCAAAGAACAAAAAGTAAGGTTAGGTTAGAGTTTACTAGTATATTTACACTCTAGGGAACCCTTATGTTTTATATGGATGTAGGAAAACCGCAGAAATGCTAAGAGTTCCATGAAACCATATTGTCTAAACTGTTCTGGTGTGACTGCTGGTTTGCAAAGTAGTACAGCTATGCAAGAACTTACCATTACAGTATATGTCCTGTTGATCACTGTTATATTCCAAACAAATGGGTCATCACTGCTGACATCCACCAGAGGTAGCAAAGCATAATTTCCTTGGGTTATATGTCCAATGTGTGACCTCAGCTAGTAAGCATAGGTATAAAAAGGTGAACGCACGAGTGTTGACAGTACAGTTGTGTACACTTACCATAAATGTAGATGTTAAAGTGTATTCACTGTTGTAATCCTGACTTTTGGGGTTGCTAGCCCAACAACAAGAGTAAAGATCTCCCTCCTTTTTAGGCTGGTGGACTTCCTATCCAACATCAGTATGCTTAGGTATAAAGGAAGTCAGCTGACACAATGATATCAGCCTTTTCTTGCCCCCCAAGAAGGTAGGAGACCCCAGGATGAACAATAAATCAAGGGTCTAAGACAAACTAGGCCAGGCAGGGGGGGGGATACCCGGGGGGGGGGTCCACTGTCTTGGGAAGAAGATAGAAGCAGACTACTATAATAGGCAAAGGGGGAAGGAGTGAGAGAAAGAAGACCATCAGTGAAGACACTCAGACATTTACACTTATGGTAAATGTACACAACTGTACTATGTTCTTCGTGTTTCACTGCTGCAGTCTTGACTTGTGGGATGATTCCTAAAGCTGACATGAGGATGGAAGGAAGATTATGGAGAGGAGAGGGTGTCCTGCAGGACGGCAGTGGTGAATTGTGCTCTAGACCTGGAAAAGGCTAAGTGGTAGTGCTTGGTAAAGGTATGCACAGATGACCAAGTAGCAGCTTCCAAAATGTCTTTGGTAGGGGTTTCCCTTTAAGAAGGCAGCAGTGACCCTAGTAGAGCGACCGCTCCAGGTAGCTTTTTACCACGATGGCTGTAGCAAAAGGAAATGCAGTGAGAGATCCATTTGGAAACGGTCTGTTTGAAAGCTGGCGCCCCTTCAGAGCCAGTGGCAAAGGACAGAGAGTTGGTCTGACTTTCTGAAAGATTTAGGTCTATATCGCAGCAGTTTATGCACATCCAAGGAATACAGGATTTTCTCCTCCTGGTTTTAAGGATTGGGGAAGAAGGTGGAGCAGGTGTATGGCTTGACTCAAGTATGGCTTGATTCAAGGATGTGTTCATGACCACCTTGGGCAAAAAGGATGGGTTAGTCCTGAGGGATACTCTGGGTGGAATATGAGAAATAGTGCCAATGCCATGAGTGCTTGCAGCTCAGAGACCCCCCCAGTCTTCCAAGTTAAACATTTTAGGTCATCAGAAGCTGCTGATTCAAACGTGGACAGGGTATTTTTTTACAGATCAAAATTGAGGTCTCTTGGAGGTATGGGGTCGCCTCCTGGGAGGTCTAATGTGGTTTACTCCTCTAAGGAATTGTTTCAACAGGGGGTGTGTGAAAAGATAGGAGGAAGAATAGAAATGTGGGCTGAAATGGCAGAGGCATGAATTTTATGGAAGAAAAAAGGGCAGACCTCTGTCAACCAGAGCAGCCAGGTAATCTAAAATGGTAGAGATACTGGCTGAGTTAGGATTGAGGCCTTGCTGCTGACACCAGATGGAGAACCTTTTACACTTGGCCGAGTAAGATTTCCTACAACTAGGCCTTCTGGCCTCTGAGAATGTCTTGAACTTGTTTGCTTAGGGCATGCTCAGAGGTGGATGCTAGGGGATTATCAAAGCTGAGAGTCTGCAGATTGGGATGCACAAACCTCCCTTTGGCCTGAGTCAGAAGCTCCACTCTCAGAAATAACTGCCATGGACTTTCATTGGTTAAACTTTGGTAGCAGAGAATACCAGTGCTGCCTAGGCCAGTTTGGGCCTATAACAATGACTCTTGGGCCCTCTTCCCTGATTTTTAGGAGAACCCAAGGAAGAAGAGGCAGGGGGAATACATAAAGGAAAAGATGGGTCCAAAGCAAGGAGAAAGCATCTATCTTCCAGTCTGTGAGCAGTTTTCTTCTGGAACAGAATCTTTTTAGTTGAGCATTTTCTTTTGTGGCAAAGAGGTCTTCTGTGTGGTTCCCAATTTCTGGACTACGCTGAGAAACGTCTCCAGAGAGTGTTTTGAACACCTGGAAGGTACTGTGCCATGAGGTGCAACCTCAGAGATAGAGTGGTCTCCCAGATCTGCATAGCTAGTCAACATACAGGGCAAGAGTGAGTGCCTCCTTTGTTCATGCACCACATGACTGTGGCATTGTCTGTTTTGACTAGCAGGACCCCTGGTTTGCATTTTTCTTTGACAGCTCCTAGGTCCTTCTGAACTGCCATCAGTTCTTTGAATTTATGTGATTTACTCTGACCTGAATTTCGCATTTACTTTGGGACTGAAGGTGTTGGAAAGGAGCTTCCCCAGGCTCTCTCTGGACCATGAGGGCTGAACCTGAAGAGGATACCCAGGTTCTGGGCAGAAGCCTTTGCCCACTGTACATCAGTGTGTGTGATGTACCTTTAGGAAACATTCCAGTCAGTGGGCACATGCATACAAGTACTGAGCACGTGCAAGCAGGAGTGCCATTTTGAGTGAGCTGCCAAAATGAGAGCGTGCAAGTTTGTAGTCAAGTCAGTTAGATCGTTTAAGTTTAATGTTCATGCCATTCATCCTGATGTATTTACATATAAACTACTTAAATGAATACCCAAGCCTCAACATCTTAATGTACATAAGAAGAGCGACACTGTGTCAGAAGTGGGATCCAAAATTACAGACATGAGGCAACAAGTTAAAGCTGGAGGAATATATACGAGTGGATCATCCCAACTGCTCAAATGACTTGCAAAACAAATCAGAAACAAATTCCAGGTACTAAAACTTGCTTAAATGATTTATTTCCCTACAAATGTAAAATGAAGCACTCGGAACAAATTTCTTAAGCGAAATGTCCAATACTGTGACATAATGATAAAAATATTCAAAATAGTTACAAAAGTGTTTGAAACAATATCCGAATCACAAAATGTAGAAAATAAAAGGAAAATGACCAAACTTTTTTCGGTATGTGCTACTTTTTCACATTAACTGAAGCTATTCAAAGTATAGGAAGTGTACAAAGTGTTAGCAAGTGTGTGCATTATTACAGTACAGTTATTTCACAAAGTACAGTCACTTCAAAGAATATTTTGCAAAGTAAAGTTGTTTCAAGGAATATTTCACAAAATACAGTTGTTTTAGAGCATGTTTTGCAGAGTACATTCTTTCGAAGAGCTTATTGGGGATTTGCATATTATTACAAGTACAGTGGATATTAAAAATGTACACATATGTTAAAATGCCAGGTTTTTGTAATGCAACAAAAGACCACAATAATCATTTCAAAACTTTTCCTACATTTAATGTGACCTGTAACCTGTACAATTCAATTGAAAAACAAATCTGTTAGGGGGAAAAATGTAAAAAAAACGTACAATATGCTGGTTGCATAAGTGTGCACACCGTTAAACTAATACTTTGTTGCGTCCGCACACCCTTAAACTAATATTTTGTTGAAGCACCTTTTCATTTAATTACAGCATTCAGTCTTCTTGGGTAGGAGTCTACTAGCATGGAACATCTTGACTTGGCAATATTTGCCCATTCTTCTTTGCAAAAGCGCTCCAAATCTGTCAGATTTTCTATTGGATTTAGGTCTGGGCTCTGGCTGGGCCATTCCAAAACTTTAATTTTCTTCTGGCGAAGCCATTCTTTTGTTGATTTGAATGTATGCTTGGGGTCATTGTCATGTTGAAAGATGAAATTATTTTTCATCTTCAGCTTTCTAGAAGACGCTTGAAGGTTTTTGGCCAAACGTGACTGGTACTTGGAACTATTCATAATTCCATCCGCCTTGACTAAAGCCCCAGTTCCAGCTGAAGAAAAGCAACCCCAAAACATGATACTGCCATCACCATGCTTCACCATGGGGATGGTGTTCTTTTGGTGATGCAAAGTGCTGTTTTTGCGCCAAACGTACCTTTTGGAATTGTCGCCAAAAAGTTCAACCTTGGTCTCACATCAAACCATAACACATTTTCCCACATGTTTTTGGGAGACTATGTATTGTTTTGCAAATTTTAGCCGGGCTTGGATGTTTTTCTGTGTAAGAAAAGGCTTCCGTCTTGCAACCCTACCCCATAGTCCAGACAGATGGACAATACGGGAGATTGTTGTCACGTAGTACACAACCAGTACTTGCCAGAAATTCCTACAGCTCTTTCAGTGTTGCTGTAGATCTCTCAGCAGCTTCCCTGACCAGTTTTTGTATTGTCTTTTCATCAATTTTTGAGGGACGTTCAATTCTTTGCAATGCCACTGTCACATTTTCTCCACTTTTTTTTTTTCAAAACAGGTTTATTGTTTTAACATATAAGAGAAATATCATAACAATTTTATACAAGTAATTAAAAATAGGTATTATTATAATATTCAACAAAACAACTAAAGTATTTACAAAGACATCCACTACAATCAGATCAATTAATTAAACTAAAATACCATGCTACTGAAATTAAAATTTTTTTAACAAATTTTGTAAATTATCCCATACAATAAAATAAGATGTTTTTCTATTTGTTCTAGTCCTAACTGTGTTTATTTCCATATGGCACACTATATTTATAACATTTTTAAATTCACTGAACGAAGGAGGTGTATCTGAAATCCAATTTCTAGTTATTATTTTCCTAGCAACTGCTAGAATAGACCATAACAAGGGAAGCTTAACCTTTTTAACACTTTGAGGTACAGGTGTGTTGAATAATATAAGAGATTTAGAAATAATGAAATTATCTGTAAAAGAGCCTGCAAAATTCATTAATTGACTTCCAGTATTCTTTCAATTTTATACAGTCATAAAACATATGAGCCCAGTCAGCATTAATTTCTACATTACATCTCTTACATAGATTATCTTTATTATTTATTTTATTCATCATCAAAGGTGTATAAAAAGATCTATGTAAAAATTTCCATGTATAAAGTCTCCAGACAATGGAAGACGTAGTTCTATAAGCAGATTCCAATATATATTGTTTATCTTGTTGATTTGGTGGGTCCCCATTAATAGAAGTGAAATAATTCCAGTATGAATCTACACTGTAAAAAGTTTCTTGTCTGATAACTTCATGTATGTATAAAAGTTTACCTTTATCAGAAACTTTATGTTGTAAATTTAATATCAAGTAATCAATCAGTGTTGGAATAGATTCTTTAACAGTTATAGACATTAAATCTATTTTATTAATGAGATGTTGTCTAAAGGTCTGAACCTCTAACCAGCAAGTTTCTCTTAGATCAAACTCTTGTTTTAAGAAATCTAGATTTTTAACTTTATTATCAGATATCAACTGATACCAGTACTTTAGATCATTATCTATAGTTAAATGAGTTCCTTCAGATGTAGATGACAAAAGCATACCCTGAGTATACATTATAGGAAATACAATAAAATTCCATTCCCTATACTTAGGGTGCATGAATATAAAGTTACGATAACTGATAATAATATTTAATGGGTAACAAACCATATGTTTAGGTGTAATAGGTGAAGTACAAAATTCCTTTAGTAACCATAACATGGAGTTATTTACAATCATATTTTTATGTGTTAAGGAGATTTTCATGAAGTGTATACTAATTAGCTCCCAATAATCTTTCCATTTTGTGACATATGACTGATCTATTAATAAAGTAATAACTTTTACAATAGAAGAGATAGTATATAAATTAAAGTCTGGAAAAGAAATACCCCCTTGAGACCAGCTATTAGTATGTTTCTTTAATGCAATCCTAGGTCTATTAGGTGCCCATAAGAAATTTAACAGTGTGTTCAGTTTCTTGATAATTATTTTTGTAGGTGGAAGTATTATTGATTGTATTAAGTATAAAATCTTGGGGAATATTATCATTTTAATAATTGTAAGTCTCTCCTCCATAGTAAAAAACATATTATTCCAGGTATTAAAAAGATTTTGTATATTAAGAAAACAGGTATTATAATTATTATATATAATAGATTTAATATCTTTAGATAGTATTATACCTAAATAAGTTATCTGACCTGAATTGGGTACATATTTAGTAAAATCACTAATGAGAATATTTTTTCGTGTATATATAGGTAGTATTTTAGTTTTTTCTTCATTGAATATTAAACCAGAAATACTTTTAAAATTCATCATGTTATCAAATAGAGACTGTATAGAAGAATTAGATCCTGCTGATGTAATTAGAACATCATCTGCAAAAGTTGAATTTTGGATGTTGTATTTTCATCTATTTCAAAACCCTCTATGTCAGTACTGTTTCTGATCAAATTAGCCCAAGGCTCCATTACTAAAGTGAATAATAGTGGAGAAAGTGGACATCCTTGTTTTGTACCTTTAAGAATGGGTATTTTTTGTGAAACATATGTTCCTACCTTAATATAAGCCAACGTTCCTTTGTATAAATGTTCAATTAGATTTACAAATGCATCCGAGAAGTTTGTGCACTTCATTAAGGTAAACAGATTGTCCCAACTTACTGAATCAAATGCTGAACTTATATCAAGACTAATAAGTGTTAAATCTTTCTTTTTCCTATTTGCAAAATCTATTAATGTTAAAGTTCTTCTTATATTATCAAAAGTATTTCTATTTACAATGAAGCCTGTCTGATCTATATCTATAATGCCGGGAATGATTGTCTTCAATCTATCAGCAAAGATATTCATAAACATTTTATAATCAACATTAAGTAATGAGATGGGCCGATATGAAGAACATCTAGTTGGATCTTTATTAGGTTTTAAAATTGGCGAAATAAATGTATATTGCCAAGATGGGGGGGGTTATTAACTCAGTTTGGGCCAAAATAAAAACCTTATGTATTAATGAATATGTATTTTTAGAAAGGATTTTATATATCTCTGGTATAATACCATCATTACCGGTGCTTTGTTTGATTTAAGCTTATTTATTTGTGTAATAACTTCTGTATATGAAATACCCTTGTCCAATAGTTTAATCTGTTGTTTATTAAGCTTTTTATTCATATTTGTGGTTATAAACTCCTTTATTTTATCTTTAGGTTCCATGTTAATATTATTATGGTTAATTTTGTGAAAGTGATTTCTAAATTCATCTAGTATTTCTGGTATACTAGAAACATTCTTCTTTTTCCTTAGAGAAAAGATTTCTTTGATATGGTTTTGTTTATTCAACCTTTTTGTTTTATTTTTAAGTCTATGTAAGTATTTGGGGCTTATTGAATAAGACAAAAACTTGTATTTCTCTAAAGTTATTTTAACTTTATGAG